>NW_027440199.1:2500-5000 GCF_031893055.1 Leptodactylus fuscus
AACCCTAACCCTAACCCTAACCCTAACCCTAACCCTAACCCTAACCCTAACCCTAACCCTAACCCTAACCCTAACCCTAACCCTAACCCTAACCCTAACCCTAACCCTAACCCTAACCCTAACCCTAACCCTAACCCTAACCCTAACCCTAACCCTAACCCTAACCCTAACCCTAACCCTAACCCTAACCCTAACCCTAACCCTAACCCTAACCCTAACCCTAACCCTAACCCTAACCCTAACCCTAACCCTAACCCTAACCCTAACCCTAACCCTAACCCTAACCCTAACCCTAACCCTAACCCTAACCCCTAACCCTAACCCTAACCCTAACCCTAACCCTAACCCTAACCCTAACCCTAACCCTAACCCTAACCCTAACCCTAACCCTAACCCTAACCCTAACCCTAACCCTAACCCTAACCCTAACCCTAACCCTAACCCTAACCCTAACCCTAACCCTAACCCTAACCCTAACCCTAACCCTAACCCTAACCCTAACCCTAACCCTAACCCTAACCCTAACCCTAACCCTAACCCTAACCCTAACCCTAACCTAACCCTAACCCTAACCCTAACCTAACCCTAACCCTAACCCTAACCCTAACCCTAACCCTAACCCTAACCCTAACCCTAACCCTAACCCTAACCCTAACCCTAACCCTAACCCTAACCCTAACCCTAACCCTAACCCTAACCCTAACCCTAACCCTAACCCTAACCCTAACCCTAACCCTAACCCTAACCCTAACCCTAACCCTAACCCTAACCCTAACCCTAACCCTAACCCTAACCCTAACCCTAACCCTAACCCTAACCCTAACCCTAACCCTAACCCTAACCCTAACCCTAACCCTAACCCTAACCCTAACCTAACCCTAACCCTAACCCTAACCCTAACCCTAACCCTAACCCTAACCCTAACCCTAACCCTAACCCTAACCCTAACCCTAACCCTAACCCTAACCCTAACCCTAACCCTAACCCTAACCCTAACCCTAACCCTAACCCTAACCCTAACCCTAACCCTAACCCTAACCCTAACCCTAACCCTAACCCTAACCCTAACCCTAACCCTAACCCTAACCCTAACCCTAACCCTAACCCTAACCCTAACCCTAACCCTAACCCTAACCCTAACCCTAACCCTAACCCTAACCCTAACCCTAACCCTAACCCTAACCCTAACCCTAACCCTAACCCTAACCCTAACCCTAACCCTAACCCTAACCCTAACCCTAACCCTAACCTAACCCTAACCCTAACCCTAACCCTAACCCTAACCCTAACCCTAACCCTAACCCTAACCCTAACCCTAACCCTAACCCTAACCCTAACCTAACCCTAACCCTAACCCTAACCCTAACCCTAACCCTAACCCTAACCCTAACCCTAACCCTAACCCTAACCCTAACCTAACCCTAACCCTAACCCTAACCCTAACCCTAACCCTAACCCTAACCCTAACCCTAACCCTAACCCTAACCCTAACCCTAACCCTAACCCTAACCCTAACCCTAACCCTAACCCTAACCCTAACCCTAACCCTAACCCTAACCCTAACCCTAACCCTAACCCTAACCCTAACCCTAACCCTAACCCTAACCCTAACCCTAACCCTAACCCTAACCCTAACCCTAACCTAACCCTAACCCTAACCCTAACCCTAACCCTAACCCTAACCCTAACCCTAACCCTAACCCTAACCCTAACCCTAACCCTAACCCTAACCCTAACCCTAACCCTAACCCTAACCCTAACCCTAACCCTAACCCTAACCTAACCCTAACCCTAACCCTAACCCTAACCCTAACCCTAACCCTAACCCTAACCCTAACCCTAACCCTAACCCTAACCCTAACCCTAACCCTAACCCTAACCCTAACCCTAACCCTAACCCTAACCCTAACCCTAACCCTAACCCTAACCCTAACCCTAACCCTAACCCTAACCCTAACCCTAACCCTAACCCTAACCCTAACCCTAACCCTAACCCTAACCCTAACCCTAACCCTAACCCTAACCCTAACCCTAACCCTAACCCTAACCCTAACCCTAACCCTAACCCTAACCCTAACCCTAACCCTAACCCTAACCCTAACCCTAACCCTAACCCTAACCCTAACCCTAACCTAACCCTAACCCTAACCCTAACCTAACCCTAACCCTAACCCTAACCCTAACCCTAACCCTAACCCTAACCCTAACCCTAACCCTAACCCTAACCCTAACCCTAACCCTAACCCTAACCCTAACCCTAACCCTAACCCTAACCCTAACCCTAACCCTAACCCTAACCCTAACCCTAACCCTAACCCTAACCCTAACCCTAACCCTAACCCTAACCCTAACCCTAACCCTAACCCTAACCCTAACCCTAACCCTAACCCTAACCCTAACCTAACCCTAACCCTAACCCTAACCCTAACCCTAACCCTAACCCTAACCCTAACCCTAACCCTAACCCTAACCCTAACCCTAACCCTAACCCTAACCCTAA